>NC_137870.1:6322703-6332703 GCF_963924005.1 Protomyctophum bolini
CCTGCAGGCTCCCCCAGAGTTTGTGTCGAAGTGTCCTTAACCCATTCTGACCTGAGATCAGATTCATACGAGGTTTCCACTGGACACACACTGGTCTGATTAACCCCATTCTGACCTGAGATCAGATTCTAAAAATGTCAGTCGTTTTTCAAAAATAGCAGACCTACAAGCTCGTAGCGGGCCACTCGGTGGCGCGCTATGAGCTTGTAGATCTGCTATTTTTCAATAGCTAAAGCATAACATGATGCCAACACCAAAACGGGTTCCCGGTCAGAATGGGTTAAGTAAGACTCTGAACCCCTAATTTCTCCCGATGTGCAGGTTGGTGCCTTGCGTGGTTTAAAATAAAAACATTAAAATAATAATAAAGAAAAGGAAAAGACAAAAAATGTACTTAAAGAACCAATTTTCAACCTATCTTCATATAATTTGTCCTCATTAATGCTCATTATAATAATTATGGTATCATTTTTAGCTACCCCATCTGTGTCTCAGAGGAGGGCTGTGGACAGTTCAGAAACCTCCCTATCAGTGACATCATCAATATGGAATCAAGGCTTTCTTTTATTGGAAAGTTAGCATGCTATAATAGATCAAATCAAATTCAAATTGTTCTTGCGTTTATAAAAGAATATTGTTGAAAAATATTAACCTGACCTAATCTGATGATGTCACCGGTAGGCGGATTTCTGAAGTGTCCACAGCACACGAGAGAGACCGTCAGACAAAATGAAACGCTGCCATTTTATCATGAGCATTTAGTGAGGATGAAGAAGACCATGGGGGAAGTTGTGCTTGTTTAAAGGGACACTTCACCCCCTTTTGGCAACCAGATCTTATTTTAATGATGTTTGGGAGACATGAAACACTTTCCTGGGGTTTTTATGTGGGTAATATGTGTTTTCAGATATTTACACCATGATAAGTGTCATTGTGATGTCATGGACACCAGTTGGTCTCACTTCCTTCCTGGACTACAAGTTGTCTCAGTAAAACAGCCCTCTCCCTCTCCACAAGGTGGAGTGAGTGTATTAAGCATTATGGTAATTGTAGTCCAGGAAGGAAGTGAGACCAGTGTCCATGACATCGCGGACACTTTGGAATGCTAAAATGTCTAAAACACATATTACCCACATAAAAAACCCCAGGAAAGTGTTTCTTGTCCCTCAAACATCATTAAAATCGCAAAAGTGGTGAAGTGTTCCTTTAAGTATTATAGTAGGCTACTCAAGCAAATGTACTGTCCACCTCTGGTCTTATAGCCCAGTGTTCTCACTCATGCAGTGCTGACTAACATCGCAGTGTGATGCAGTGCTGCCTAACATCCCAGTGTGACTAGCCATGCAGTGCTGCCTAACATCCCAGTATGTTGCACTGTATCCATGCAGTGCTGACTAACATCCCAGTGTGATGCAGTGCTGACTAACATGCCAGTGTGATGCACTGTAGCCATGCAGTGCTGACTAACATCCCAGTGTGATGCAATGTAGCCATGCAGTGCTGACTAACATCCCAGTGTGATGCAGTGCTGACTAACATCCCAGTGTGATGCAGTGCTGACTAACATGCCAGTGTGATGCACTGTAGCCATGCAGTGCTGCCTAACATCCCAGTATGTTGCACTGTATCCATGCAGTGCTGACTAACATCCCAGTGTGATGCAGTGTAGCCATGCAGTGCTGCCTAACATCCCAGTATGTTGCACTGTATCCATGCAGTGCTGACTAACATCCCAGTATGTTGCACTGTATCCATGCAGTGCTGACTAACATCCCAGTGTGATGCACTGTAGCCATGCAGTGCTGACTAACATCCCAGTATGTTGCACTGTATCCATGCAGTGCTGACTAACATCCCAGTGTGATGCAGTGCTGACTAACATCCCAGTGTGATGCACTGTAGCCATGCAGTGCTGACTAACATCCCAGTGTGATGCAGTGTAGCCATGCAGTGCTGACTAACATGCCAGTATGTTGCACTGTATCCATGCAGTGCTGACTAACATCCCAGTGTGATGCAGTGTAGCCATGCAGTGCTGACTAACATGCCAGTGTGATGCACTGTATAGCCATGCAGTGCTGACTAACATCCCAGTGTGATGCAGTGTAGCCATGCAGTGCTGACTAACATCCCAGTATGTTGCACTGTAGCCATGCAGATAAAATGTTTGAAAACCAAAAGGAAATCGGTTAGATTAGTGGATAATTACTCTCCTCCTTAACAGCCCGTGGCTCTGTTACCATGACGACAGGGAAAGGTCAATTACGACGGAATTCTATCCAGGAAGCAGTCCTTTATCACTGTTCGCTTATCACAACCTTCTATTTACCTAAATGTATCTTTATCTATCTTCGAGATTGCTCTCGTATTCCCACGCTTTCTCTCTCTCTCTCTCTCTCTCTCTCTCTCTCTCTCTCTCTCTCTCTCTCTCTCTCTCTCTCTCTCTCTCTCTCTCTCTCTCTCTCTCTCTCTCTCTCTCTCCTTGCATCAAAGGTGTTTTTCGTAAATGTATTCACTATTCATTGGCTAACCCAGGGGGTCTTCAACGCTTTTCAGGCCAAGGACCCCCTTGGCTGAGAGACAGATGAAGCAAGGAACTTTGTTCTGATGAAGGCCACGCACCGAAATGCCTCGGATAAAAAGAAAATGAGAAACTGAAGGAAATGTAAAAAAGAAAGTATTGCAACATTTATTTTGCAGTGCCCGCTTTCTTCTTCCAACCTTGGCGGAATTGTTTTTGAGGCTTTGAGGTATACAGGGTTTTGAGAGCAGTTTTGAAAGACGGGAGGGTATATACTGTAGGGGGTTTCTTTGATGTAATGTGATTGAGGAGTGCATTTCCCTGACAAAGTGGTTCTGTAGAATTGTAGACGATGAAGAGGAGGGGACCATGTGCACAAGCCCTGGGGGACACCGTGGGTAACTGGGGCAGTGGAGGAGTTGTACATTATTTGTGTGACATGTAACCCAGCCAACATGGCAACCCGAAAATGGCAACCCGTGTCAACTGTCAATCAAGGCAGTATAAAGGTGACTACACTCCCCACTCCCAAGTTCCACCTCATGCAAGATGGCCGAAATGTTTGGCATGGCAGCAGCAGCAGGTTCCTGTTCACTGTGACAATCCTTGGTTACTCTTCGGTGAGTTATATAGGCTTGGTGTCATGTTAACTTGGATCAACTGGTTAACTGTTTGTTTATATTGAAAGTATTTGATTTCATCATGGTGGTGACAGCCCTATAGTGCTGTGGACTGGTGGTTATAGCTGAAGCTGTGGTGTGGGGGACCTGGTTCTACTTGCTGTGGACTGGTGGTTATAGCTGAAGCTGTGGTGTGGGGGACCTGGTTCTACTTGTTGTGGACTGGTGGTTATAGCTGAAGTTGTGGTGTGGGGGGGACCTGGACCTCGCCGTCTGGGATCACCCGCCTCTCATTAACCACATCTGGACGGGACAGGAGTCAGAGTTATAATTAAGTCAGACATCACAAGGCGATAAGCTCAGGAGACCTCCAGATTAGAGGGAGAGGGGAGGGGGTCAGGGAACAGCTGAGTCAGTTATCGGTTGGTCTATCTGGCCTCCTCCCCTCCCAGTGGACCTGGTCGGGAGGCCTCCATAATGACAGATAACCCACTCTCTCATAAACACACCAGACTATATCCCTGCATGGTGTGCACGTGTGTGCGACTGCATTGTGTGTATGGTTCAAGCATTATGTTAGCATGGCAAGCAGTTTTCAGGTCTGTGTGTTTGTGCGGACATGGGACATTCCTGTGGTGTGTGTGTGTGTGTGTGTGTGTGTGTTGCTTTGCATGTTTTCAGTGTTGCACATCTTGCAGCAGAGACAATATGCAGGGCCTGAGAATGTTGATAATTTTTTAACGCAAACTTAAAACACACCTTTTGGGTCTGGTGTTTAGGGTGTGTAACTCTCTGACTGTTGCTGAAGTCTTTGTGGTGGCATCATGGATCAGATTGCATTATAGCATGAATAGTAGATTGTGGCATGGATTAGAACCAATAATCAACATATTAAATTATTACCAAATAATCGAGATGTGTTATACTTTGTTCTTTAGTCGTGACTTACAAAAAAGTTAATAAAATAGCAGATATGCAAGCTCTGTACTCAAGCTTGTTGCGTAGACACTCATTGTGAACTTAGATCTGTTGTTTTTCTCAGAAAAAAAAACAAGTTAATCGTAATCAAGACATAAGGAAATAATCGTGATATTTGAAGTCATATTCCACAGACCTAGATTGTGCACATCAGATAGTAGCATATGGATACAGATTGTAGTGTGAATTCCTCCAGGCCCCCATGCAGAGCAGCTGGGAAACGGTGCAGCCATCCTAAATCTACTGTCCAAAGCTGGAAATGTAGGCCTGGCGAAGTGAGCATAGATATAAAAAACCTAGATGCCTCATTGGCCGTTGCAGTTCATTGGAGCCGACCTGTATCGCATGCGGGACGTGTGGCGGAAGTGTGGGAGGCACGCTGCCACTGGCTATAATCACAGCACGTCTTTTCCGGGACTTTTCAATTCAATTCAAAAGGAGCTTTTATTTGCATGAGAAAACAAACGTTTGTGTTGCCCTGCTGGGCAAGCTTCCGCGCCGCGCGCCACAGAAGCTTTGCCCTCCCTCGAGATACAGACGCCCCAGAGCCGAAGGAGGCGTTGTGTACCTTTCTATGTCTAATGGAGGTGAGCGCGCGGCCAGGGTTTAACACAGAGCTCGTTCACTAAAACGATTCAGTGCACGTTTAGTTTGTTCATGGAGGTTAGCACTTCTGCATTTGGGCACCACATTTTGGTGGGAGTGTGGGGGGGGGCGGGGAAGTCAGCCCTCTTGTTTATATATAGCCTGGCCCAGCCAGCGTGCTTTCTGGTCTAGCGGGGCGGGAGCACATGGAGACTCTGACCTCCTTGTCACCTCTGACAGGATGAGACACATGCAGTGTTGTGTCGGTCATGAACGAACAAATCAAATCGTTCTTTTTGTGTGAACGAAATTAACCCGTTCACGCACTTCTGTGAACGATCCGTTTCAAGGCCGTGCAGTTGCAAATGTGAGGTGGTGAGAGACTGTTCCCTTCCTCTTTCCTCTTTTTCTGAGATGCCACACAACTCTGAGATGCCACACAACTCTGAGATGCCACACAACTCTGAGATGCCACACAACTCATGCGCATAGGTAGTTAGGTACCAGTGTAACCTTAACTCTCTCTGTGTGTGTGTGTGTGTGTGTGTGTGTGTCTGTCTGTCATCAATAATGTGGTGCACATCCTCTCTCGCTTTCATCCACTAACTCCATCCTTCCTTTCAGCTACTCTACTCTTTCATCCTCCTACAACCCTCTCTCTCCTGCTTAGTTCTCTCTCTCTCTCTCTCTCTCTCTCTCTCTCTCTCTCTCTCTCTCTCTCTCTCTCTCTCTCTCTCTCTCTCTCTCTCTCTCTTTCAATTCAAAGGAGCTTTATTGGCATGAGAAAACATACGTTTACAATACATTGCCAAAGCAAAAGTCTCTCTCTCTCTCTCTCTCTCTCTCTCTCTCTCTCTCTCTCTCTCTCATGCCACTCTTTAATTACCTTTCCCTCCGTCTTGTTTCCCACTCCTCTCCTCTGGTTATGATGAACATCCTCCACTAAAAAAATATATATTTTTTTATTATAAAAAACATCATTACAATTAAGAAAAAAACATTAGCATTTTCATAATAACTAACTCTAGATAAACCGATCTATAAGCTCACAACTTGTCGCAATGTGTGAGCCTATTTGTCGTACATATGACAATGTGTACATACAGGGATTAACCCATTCTGACCTGAGATCAGATTCATACGAGGTTTCCACTGGACACACACTAGGTCTGATTAACCCATTCTGACCTGAGATCAGATTCTAAAAATGTCAGTCGTTCTTCGATTTTTCAAAAATAGCAGACCTACAAGCTCGTAGCGCGCCACTCGGTGGCGCGCTATGAGCTTGTAGATCTGCTATTTTTCAATAGCTAAAGCATAACATGATGCTGACACCAAAACGGGTTCCCGTACGGAATGGGTTAAGTGGCTTATGTCATAGTGAGTGACTATAGTTCCTGTGTGTGTGTGTGTGTGTGCGTGTGTGTGTGTGTGTGTGTGTGCGTGTCTGTGCGCGTGCGTGTGTACAACGAGGACACGAGAACAAGAGGCAACGGATTAGAGAAGATGAATAACTCTTTGACGTTTGTTATGACTGAGCGGCTGACGACTCAGCCATGTTTGTGTGATAACAGTAGGACAGTGCAACACTGGATGATCTCTCTCTCCCCCTCTCTCTCTCACTCTCTGCATTTCCCTCTCTCTCTCTCTCTCTCTCTCCCTCTCTCTGCATTTCCCTCTCTCTCTCTATCTCTCTCGCTCTTTCTCCCTGGCTCCCCCCCCGTCCGCTCAATGACTTATTCAGAGGAAGAGACAGAAATGGAAAGCAGAGAGAGACAAAGACCATGAAAATCCAAGGCTGTCACATCATACATACAGGACTGTGGTGACACTGTGTCCGCTGAATCGCCCCAGTGTTTGAACTCTGCACTCCTCCGATCTCGCACACCCCGGTGCCCAGCAGCGGTGACCTCAGTGTGTGTGTGTGTGTGTGTGTGTGTGTGTGTGTGTGTGTGTGTGTGTGTGTGTGTGTGCATTTTTATTTTCGTGTCTTGTCGTTAAGACCCATCCCTATACGGGATTATAAGACACCAACAACATAAATAAACAATATCACGTTCACTTCCCAAGTTCCCACACAGAAGTTACACCAAGTATTTGATAACAACGAAAACAGAACAGATAAAAGCAAAAACTAAAAAAAAGAAAGTAAAATGCATCACATATCAGTTTTCTTTGTCCGTATGTCCCAAGCTTTCTCTATATATTCTGCTAATGCAAATATCTTCTGTTCGAAAATCCATCTCAGTCGTGTGTGTGTGTTTATGTGTGTACCGAGTCCAGACATTGGCTGTACTGAAGCATTCTACAATGCTCAGATGGACCCGATGAAATATCTGGAGTCGTTCTATATATTTTTTTATATGGCATGGCGTTTGCAGGAGTTCAGCTATAGTTTATACCAGTTTGAATTAAGTGAGCGGTTGCCTTTGATGAGTTCAGAGCCTTAGATATAGACAGAGTTACGCAAACTGCGTTCACTTCATGGGGCCAGTCCTACATAGACTTCTATTGAGAATGGGGACAAGTTGGACAACCAACTGGGACATGTCCCGGACCGGAAGTGTAGGCAGAAATGCATTGGACTCAGGCAACAGCCCAGCTTTAATGATCTTAAATCCCTTTATTTTAGATTGTTTTGTAGTAATATAGTACAACATAAACATTAAAGAGACTTTAGTTGTTACTGTACAATACGGTACTTTAAAACAGTTGTCATGTTGGAACACATGCTTAAAATAGCTCTTATTTGCGCCGCCCTCGTTGAAAACAATGTATATCCAACTCCAGCTTGTCCCAGTTCAGGCTGCATGAACAGCGCTCGAGAGCTCGGTTTCCGCCCCCTCAATATCGTAACTCTTCTATTAGATGGCTCTGGGTGAGTTGAGTTTGATGATGATGTAGTGGGCGGAATAACAATGCATAGACGCCCAAACAAACGCACAGTTTGAACATGTTGAAGCGGTTAGCACCGCTCAAAAAGTGGACTGTTTAGTCTGGGTGTAGGAACAGCAGCGAGAAAGAATGTCTGCCTGTCCGTCTGTACTCTGTATGTCATGTCAGGGGTTGGTGAGAGGTCACATGACAGAGAAGGGGGGCGGAGGGCAGAGGGAGGGTAACAGAGGAAGAGTTTCAGAGAGAGAGAGAGCGAGAGAGTGGTCCCTGGGGCTCTATGCATTGTGTTAGTGTAGGTTTACAATGAACTCTTTGGTGCTGAACTGCCTCCATTCAGACCACTGTGAGCTGGCTTTGGTTCACTAGCTTTTAACCTCTCTCTCTCTCCCCCTCTCTCTCTCTCTCGCTCTGTCTTTGTCTTTCTTTCTCTCTGTCCTTGTGCCTCCTCTCACCACTTTCACTATCATTCCCTCGCTCTCTCTCTCTCTCTCTCTCTCTCTCTCTCTCTCTCTCTCTCTCTCTCTCTCTCTCTCTCTCTCTCTCTCTCTCTCTCTCTCTCTCTCTTAAAGCCTTCAAGTTACCCTCTCCCTTAATAGCTACCACCGGGCCGCCCCGTCCATCTATCCAGCCTCTGTCATGGCCCCCGGGGAGGGGGAGGAGGGGGAGGAGGGGATGTGGGGGTCCACTTCACATGCTGGACTAAGAATAGTTCACCAACTCTCTCTCTCTCTCTCTCTCTCTCTCTGCCTCTGCTGCTGTGTGAGTGAATTGTAGTGTTCTACAGTATCTCGGCCTCTCACAGCATTCCACAGTGGGCGGCCTGAATATGCTTCTGCCATTACTGCATACCCCCCCCCCCCCTCCCATCCTGGCCCCCTTGTATATGCATTATGCACACACACACACACACACACACACACACACACACACACACACACACACACACACACACACACACACACACATACGCATGCAGGCACACATGCACGCACACACTGCACTGAGCTCCTGTCCTGCTTCCTTCAATGCACGAGGAGTGAGCAGGACACTTCTTATATCACCTGACAGGGTGCTGACGGACGGCCCCGGTCGGACGGCAGCCGTTGGACGTGGCGCGTGGAAGGAAAACGCTACTCCAAGCCAGTTCCTTTCCGTGACCAGGGGGAGGCAGTATAGAGACCAGTTTTACTGCATGTTTTTTGTGAGGGTACCTAACTATAGCTATACCCTATAGGAGACACAGAAAGGCCCTTTTGCTGATGATAAGGAGGAGAGAGGAGAACTAGGCGCCCACAGCGTCCCCCACAATGGAACCCAATGGGACCTATAGCTGTGAGACGACTGACTCCGATACTGACTTTGCCCCCTCGCACCGTTGACACCTTGTGAGCCTGCATTGTAGATACAGTTTTGCGTGACTGTCAACGACAAAGTCAAGTGGTGGAAAAAGAACTGCAGTGTTTTACTTAAGTAAAACTATAAATACTCGAAGAGGAAGGATGAATGGGGAAGGATCAACATATGGAATGTCAGAACAGATCAGCTCCATATATGGACATCTAAGGGTTTGATGTTTGAGGTCAGATGTAGAGTTGCTGGCCAATATTGATGACATCAGGGATCTCCATATATGGGCTTAATATTGATGACATCACGTAATGTCACGAGGCATGACCATATATGGGGGTGCGACCAACCAAACAACTGACGGGAAATGCACAATTTCATATTCTTCTAACGTTTTGTGTTTTTCGTAAATGAATTCCCTACATGATCAAACTACCGTTTCACATATCAAGAGCATCATTCCTGCTAGCATTGATCCATTACAGTTTGCTTATTGTTCTAATAGATCTCTGGATGACGCGATCTCTCTTGCTTTGCACACTGCCCTGGTGCATCTTGAAAATAAAAACTCTTATGTCAGACTACTGTTCATGGATTATAGTTCCGCATTCATCTAAATTAGTGTTGAAACTCAGTGGCCTTGGTGTGGGCAGCTCCATCTGTAACTGGCTATTTGATTTTCTGACAGGCAGGCCCCCAGTCTGTACGCATAATAGGAGAGAGATGCTCGTCCACAATTCTCACCAGAACCGGCGCGCCCCAAGGCTGCTGCCTCAGTCCTCTGTTGTACACAGTTTGTTTACGTTTGATCGCGTCGCCAGATGTGGGAATAACAGCATAATTAAATTTGCGGATGAGACCACAGTGATCGGATTAATAACCGACGGTGACGAGAAGGCCTATAGGAGGGAGATAGAAGATCTAACTCAACAACAGCCTCTCACTTAACATCAATCAGACCAAAGAAATCATTGTAGACTTTAGGAAGTCCGAAAGGTATCCACAGCACACCCCCATTTCCATCAAGGGGTCATCTGTCGACATGGCTGATAAC